>NC_030384.2:5235386-5274126 GCF_001625215.2 Daucus carota subsp. sativus | reverse complement strand
TTACTAATTGCAGCACCGTTTTATTATTGAGGATCCATTGTGATGTTAATCAAGCACAAGAAACATTACGAAGAAACATATAATATTCGTAAGTGAACATTATGCTTTTGACCCTAATAGGACAAAATCATTGAAATGAAGTTGAGAAAACAACTACAGGGTACCCAAATGATAGCCTCCAGTAAACAATATTGTTATATTCGGTATCTTGAACCTTAGTAATTTCAATTGTTTTTATTTGAATGTTTGTTCTATTTCATCCAAACCTGGTGTATACATGTGTGTTTAAATTTTAAAACTAGTTTATTACGATTGTTTCGTATTATAGATCCGATGTGTATAATAGTTCATAAGACTCCGAGGACAAGAATTATTAAAGCAGCAGACTGTATTTAACTGTCTCTTCATGAATACTTTTGAAAGTCTGTTATTTTTATGTAGATGATTTACGATTTTAGTGTTCAGGTTCAGTCTTTAATTGTCTGCTGCTGTTGTTGATTGTTTTAAGATGTCATTTGGTTATGTCCTTTAATGTGGTTGGAATTTGATCTTCTTAAGTGTTAACATATAATGTCCTTAACTGCGTTCATAACTTTCAACCGCAGGCACTGTTACGCTGGTATTACTCTCTTCATCTATGCTGGAAACCCTGCTTCTTTCTCACTTGCAGCGGTTAATTAAGCTTACATTCCACTTACCACCTACATCTGGAATCTTACCAAATTACTTCCTACCCTAGAATCCCAATTATCTATCTAAATCTATACTAAACTATAATAAATAATTTGAGTTGGTTTAGATATTATTTGTCAATCATAAAAGTACTCGTTACATTCCCTTCCCTCCCTCTCCCCTGCTTTTCCTTCCTTTTCTTCCCCCTTCCCCCCCCCTCTTCCCCCCCCCCTTTTTCTTCCTCTTTCCCCTTTTCCGCCCCCTCCCCCTCTTTCCCCCCCCCCTTATCCCCCCCCCCCCCCCCTTTTCCCCTTCCCCCCCCCTTTCCCCATCCCTTTCCCCCCCCCCCTCTCCCTTCCCCCCCCCCCCTCCCCCCCCTCCCCCCCCTCCCACCTTCCCTCCCCCCTCCCTTTTCTTCCTTTTCCCCCTATGCCTAATTTTAAAAAATATAGTTTATCCAACATACTAACCAATAATTAAAAGAGTTAATTCCATTTCACACCCTTATACTTGGGCCAAAAAACACTTTAGTGTGAAAACTTTAGATAATTGCACTTCGCCACCCTCTGGTATTTTGAGCGCTGCGTATGCATCCCTTCCGTCACCAAACTAACAGTTCCGTTAAAAGGTTGAGGGCAAATTGGAACATTAACAAAAAAATTAAAATACAAATCCATATTAGTGGGTTAATTATACAGTTATACAGCAACTCCACTCATCCTGCCCAAAACCTCAAAACAGCAATAGTGCGTCCAAATCCACCCTCCATGACAGATTTATGATCTTGACAGCGTGATGAACCCAGCGGCAAAGATCAATGCACTGGCTTCTGATGGGAGCCGACTGATAGGGATGAGCTTAGTCGGGTCATGCAATGCTTTGCATTGTTATGGGAACCCAAATGCTTTTCATTGTTATCGGAACTAGAAACACTGCCGTGTGTTTCAGTAACAAATGTCACATAAATTTTAAAAGGCGCACACACCACAACACATAATTGGATCTAAAAGTGGCTTCTAATTATAATTGTTTCTTGTTTTATTCCCCCATTCTTTGAGCATGGCAATCATTAAAACCATAAACATGTGCCTCATCCGTAAGAATAGACTGTCTTAAACTTCTTAAAGAAAATCTCTTAGTACCGCCTATGGTACGAGAAAGCATTAGGGACACATTGAGCATTTGCTTCAGCCATGCCACCCTATTGATTTTATCAACTCATCCATGGGCGGAAGTCAAAGTTAACTGGTCATGTTCATCTTGAGAGGGGTTGACTTTTTATCTTTCTTAAGATCTCAAAACCACCGAAAAAACAAAGTGCTAGTAAATTAGGTCTAATACACTGCGATTAAGCTATACAAAATAAAATGGGGAAGAAGCTATCCGGTACAAACTTGATTTTCCCGTTTTACCTCTGCTAAATTGATTTTAACATGAATATTTAAACGGAGGTTGACGGAAGGGGTGGGTGCATATATGCCGCGCACAAACATCCCAGATGGTGGCGATAAGTTCAATATCTAAAGTTTGCATACCAAAGTGTTTTTGGCCAGTGTAGGGGTGTGAAATGCAATTAACTCATACTTAAATGATGTTTAAAAATAAAATTGTAAGCAATAATTTTCAATTATATTACTCGCTCGTCTTTGCACGGGTCTATGGTTCGTTACAAATAATACATCTAACCACATAATTGTTTAGATTTATAGAGATTGTACTATCAACGTTTAAAACTTCATTCAATAAAAATGTTTAGTATTATGATCTGTAGCAGTCTAATAGCTTTGTCATTCCATTAATTAAGCAAAATCAATTCTCAATCAACGAGAAAGCTTTAGAGTAGAATATATTTTATTCCATTGCGATAGAGTCTACTAGCTTGTCTTTCAATTAATTAAGCAAAATCACTCTCAATCAAGAGAAAAGCTGCTAGAGTAGAAATATATTTTATTCCATTTTAGTTTCTAAACTAAGCCCACTTTCCTGGTGGTGCAAACATCGGATTGTGGTGTAAATGAGTGTTGAACAAAATTAGTGTCAGAATTGAAACTACCCGGAGCTAAAATGTAATAATATTTCTTTCACTGATTACTTATGGGCTAAGACATAGTTTTCTTTACTAATTTGCCCTGTTTAAGCCACTGACGTTAGAAACTTAGGTTATACTCTAATTACCTTATGGAATAATTCTATCTTATAAGCCTCCATCTCAATCAGAAGAATGCCCCCCCCTCTCATCCAGCCTCTGAGTATTCGTTAGTGACGTTTTATAATTTTTTTATTCCCTTTATTGAAGGCCTTTAGGTGTTCTTATTCATTTGATCTTGATGTGTATATATAGCCACCATGAGCCAAAACGATAAGAATTGAGCCATAAAACAAACAGATTGTCTAATTTAATTTGGGGGACATTTTTTTTCTTCTTTGCTAGTAATACCATGGAGTTGCTTTTGTAAATTAAACTGATTAATTTGTTGTTGAGCAGGATCTGTCCTGTGTAATTTCCTGGTGTCCTTGATTGGGTATATAAGTCACTGGGTATTGAACAATGTTATTACTGAATGTTCCTACACCTGTGTTTCGTAATCCCTAGATTGTACGGCTGTATAGTATACTCATACGTTCCTAGCATTTTAAGTTCTTGGGATAGCTTTTTCCTCTGTTGGATTTGACTTTATAAATCTACTCACATTTTCAGCCGATTATTAAAAAGAATAGATACCTAGTTACAACCTATGTAGGATTCACCAAGTAACCTTAATTTCCCTATGTGAGCCAAATTTGTCCTAATCCTAAATATAATAATAATCTGACAATGTACTTGGATTAGATTAGTAGAGTTTGGTAATATCAAGATTGAACGAGTCTGTCAAACCAAATAACTTATTATTGTAATCATTATTAAAGTCTAAGTAGTCCCCTCTGTTCACGCCATATTAACGCCAAAATTAATCTCCCTCAAGAGGACGCTATCTTTTTCAATCATTCCCACACTCTGTGGGGTCAGGCGCTCTGATATAATATTTTAGAGGAATGAGCCTGGAGAAAGACATCTTTTACCCCATTTGTCCTTAATGTAGTTCAAATTCATTCTATTCATTAACCCCACTCCTGACGAAAGAAATAAAAATTTTAACATTCGTCCGTAATGTAGTTCAAATCTCATTCTATTCATTAACCTCCACTCTTGACACAACTCCGGAAGGTGTTTGCGTTGATGAGGAGTTCAAAAATTAAGTTAATGTTCAATGACATAGTATTTGAATGTGTATCTGACTGGAGACAAGGAGTTGTCTGTAAACCACAACTGATTGAGTGTTTTATTGCCGAATCCTTTATGACCATCTGCTTCCTGATTATGTCTTCAGAATGTCCACCTGGTGTTCAGCTTATATACCATGTGGCTAGGTATCGGACATTGTATTACGAAAGCCTAGATTTGTGTTTGCAATCCTTGCATTCTAGGTAGTAAGCATGGCCCTTCTGCATTCTAGCATTGTATTCCGTGGATATCTCTTTCGGTCACTTTTGGCAGGCTAGATTCTGTTTGCCACCTAGTTGAGATTCACCGCAATCAAATCACAAGCAGGATCAAATTTCCAATCTCCTCGTAACTACTAACTCTGACACAAGGTTTTTACCATACTACAGTTCTTAATAATGACGGATAAAAAATAGCGTCCCACTAGTTCAACTGTTTATTATACATCCATTACAAGTCTATTAGCTAATTGTTGAAATCGATAAGCTATTAACTCCATTAGTGTGGGTGTATTGCTTTTGACCCTTATAAAACAAACGCATATAGTGTACAATAGTTTTCCTATTCACTGACATTACACCTTACTCCATTATGGATTTGGTTGTAAGATAGCTGGGTACATCATTGTAAATATACAAGTCCGGATTTGTAAACCCGCGCACTGTAGTCTAGTGGATACCTCTTTTTTTTTTCCTTCTCGGTCTTGGATGTTCTTTGGTGTGTATTTACGGTTTCAGAATTTCTAAATTGTTAGCAGAACGGGAATTTGAGTTTTGCAATCCCCCACCCATCTTACGCTTCTGACCAAATACTTTAGCAGTTTTGTTTCACACTGAACCATAACTCTCGTAAGGTAACAACTCTTTCCGGGTTAACCGGAGTTGAATGTTTATCAAATGACCAATGCTAATGCACATAATGGATACCGAAATATTCACAGAATGAGATGTGTCAACTTGTGGATTGGAATGGGCCCCCTGGACATGCATTAATAGCACAACTAAAAATCCCCACCTAGATTGCCATGTCATTTTGTGTAAACCAAAAAAAATTATGTACCAATTTTGTGCATTTTGTAGCACTACTCTTATCAAAATCAATGGTATGTGTTTTCTTCATCTAAATTACTACCTAAACCGTGAATCAACGGCGATTAACATTTTATTATTTTATTGTATTATATTTTAAATTTACTCATTTTATTGTAAAAATAAATTATGATAGAATCATGTGGTTAAATAAATTTTATTTAACAAGTGGATAAATTTCTTCATAATTAGTCCGTCAAATGGTAATTAAAAATTAGGTCGAACATATCTATTTAATGAGAATGTTAAAATTATTTTCTTTTATATGTATAATTTAAGGCGGCCTATAAACTCAAATATAAACCTAACCCATCAACCTTTTATTTCGTTCTTAATAATTAATAATATGCTATCAACATATTATAATTACATAGCGCATGAAACCCATACGACTCATCATAACTAACCTAAAATTATGTTTTGGTTTTAATTCGATACCAAACACATACTATTAATATGTTATTAAATTCAAGAGCTCCGCGGGTCGAAATACCAACCGATTCAAAACTCACCTAACTGCTCACACACGTGAAATTTTATTTTCAGGCTTAATGAGTGTAATAAATAATAAGTAATGATAGAGTTTTACTATTCCTTTACGTGCGATAATAGAGTATTTAAAAATAATTTTTGTAATGTATTTGGTTGAATAATTCACTATTATTAGATAATTACTCCCTCCGTCCCCCTGAGTTATATACTTGGGGGACGGGGACGCGGCACGGACTTTAATGCTCCTGTAAAATATAAATCTATAACTTATTTTTAAGATTTTCTTTTCTGTATAAAGTTTGGATGTTATGTATTTTTAATTCAGAAAAGAAGAAAATTAATAAAATAGTTATAGAACTATTTGTTTTATAAGAGCCATTGAAGTCGTGTCGAGCAATGAAAAAGAAACGTATAGAATAAAATGGGACAGAGGGAGTAATTTAATGATATTATTATTTTATATTACAGGCGTCCATGTTAATTTAAAAGTTCGGTTTTTTAGTTGGAAAATCTAAAAAGATAACGCATTTTGATGAAAAGGCAATTACTATGTTGCTCGATATTAATTTAGAATATTGATTTTTTTTAGCTAAAAAATATATAAAAGTAATTTATTTTAGTTAATAAGATAATTAGTTATATATATATATAGATAGGGCCCGTAATTCGGCCCAGTATCGACCGCTATAAAAAACTCCCTCTATTTTTTATTATTTGATGTTTAGACTTGTTGGCACACATCTTTACGTTAAATATGTCGCCCATGTCCGTATTAATTGTAAAAAGATTAATTTTATAGTTAGAAAATTTATAAAAGATAATATATTTTAGTTAAAAAAGAATTACCATGTTTTAGAAGATTGAGTTTTTTAGTCATAAATATAAAAAAGGTAATATATTGTATTTCTAATACAAGATGGAAAAATATGTTGTAACAACATTTTATTAATATTTTAAATTAATTAAATTTATTAACTCAATTTTTTTATATCAAACATATTTGTTTAAGCACTTTTTTGACGTGAATGGAAAATTACATTAAAATACTGAAATCCAGCCGGGACAAGACCCCGAACTGTCAACTACAACCTGATTGTGAAACAAAAAACGAGCTACACAAATAGTCGTTTTGTTTTTAGATTGTTTTACACAGAATATCCAAATTCTTTAATCTAGGAAGTCTTATAACGAAATCTCGAACAATACAATTAACATCAATCATAAAACTAGCAGCATCACAATTGACTTTCACATAAGTACCATCTGTAACTCAGTGTTCAGATCCATCAGTTATATCAACTGATATTGGAGTAATAAATACTCCCAAAACAAGATTAAATTTTTGTTGTGAAAGGTGAGTTTTTGTGATATTCACCACCGTCTCAGATTTGATGTGCGCCTTGTAGATCGTCCAAAATACCATACAAATCCTTCTCAGAAAAATTATTGAACCCCACAATAAATCACATGAAAACATCAAAATATAAAACATTGACATCCCAAAAAAAATGGACACAAAGAACAACCTTGATAACAAGGTACTGAACAAGAACCTATCCAAAAAAGATGAATCTCGGTTTTATTGGAAAACAAATAACTGATAAATAGAGGAGAAGATGGGAGAGCGAAGAGGATTTGATAGATGAAGGGGATGAAAGTGAAGAATGGCGGTGGCCAGTGGGAGTCTGACTCTTAAAACTCTAATTTGAGAGAGGACCAGAGGAGATTTATTTGTTTAAGCACTTAATTTTAGAAACCTTTATATTATTCATTATCATTCATCTCCACTCTCATTTCTTTCATTCCTGATTATCATTTCAATGACGATCGAACACTCTCTAACTTCATTTTCAACATCGGAAAATATCCGGCAAAAACTATTTCAGATCGAACACTCTCTAACTTCATTTTCAACCTCGGAAAATATCCAGCAAAAACTATTTCGAGTGCAGGAGTAAATTTGACTAGTCTCTGTCTATGCATGATACATGAAGTCTAAAGATCATTTGTACGGTACCGTGGTCGAATAAAGAGCTGCACACTTCACCGTAGACGACGAAACTAGATTCCCAAAACAAAAGAATTAGGAGAGAAGCAAATCTATTACCTTTTATTAGGGTAAACTCCGTTTTCGATGGAAAAGATTGCAATCCACACAGAACATTTTAAAAAATAAATATCACTGAACACTATCATAACGTTTTATTTTTCATAGAATTAATTTATTATGATTATATTTATATAATTAAATACTAACTAAACTTAATATATGAAACCTAACATTTAAATCCATCCAAATTATTAATATGAAATATTATAGAATCCAGAATAAAATCCAAAACAAAATCCAGAATAGAATCATATATATATTCTTTGTATGATTAATATCACATGAATCATGTTATTTTTAATCCATAATTGTTGTTAAACATACGAGACAGTATTATTATTTATAATAAAAGGATAATTAGCTTAAAATTGAAATTTAATTCAAGTTTTAGATAAGATTCTATGTTCGGTTCTAAAATGTTCTTCTTTGTTTTTCTTTTAAGGGTGTTTTTTTTGAGTAATGTCCTATATATATATATATATATGGTATAAATTAATTTTAATATTATGAAATTAGTAAATTGTGGAAAATATAACAAAATCAACTCCAAATTCCAAATTTCATTGCATTGTTAAAAAAATATGTTAATTAACGAGGTTTCGTGTTGATTATTAGTCGGGGAAAATTTTATGTGTTTAGCAATTGTAAGAATCAAATTACACACAAAAAGTGGCCTCGCACGACCTGCTAACTCGATTTAAATATGATTTATGGTATCTTAGTTACAACTAGCATGGTGGCCCGTGCGAGACACGGGCATGTTCTCATATGCATGATGAATATTATTATTCTTGTTATTGTTCGACAGTGTCAAAAATAAAGAGTTTAAATTTTAGATCCATGTTATTGCAGTGCAGTTTAAACATATCTTTTATTATTTAGCGTGCAATAATCGTTAATGTGAGTTAGATATAGTTGTCTTTAAAATAGTGTAAACAAAATGTCACAATGATATTCTTGTACCAGTGAAGTATAACCTTGATATTCAACTGGTTGTGACAAATCTTCCTCATTCACCTTCGATAGTAGAGCATCTTGTGGGTAGTTAAGGTCCATTCTTACTTAATATTCATATTTTGATTAATTATTTTTAATTATTTTTGACTATTTCGACCAATAATTCACCCAAGAATTTAACTAAACTTATAATATATTGTTCCACTGCCAGTGGAATATCACACTAATACTCCTCGACACATATAATATCACCCTGATTGGTAACTGGTTATGACATATCATCATGATAATTTTCTTATTGTAAAATTTTTGTAGATATTTAGGTCCTCCTTTGTAAAGTATCATCTTTATATTCAACTGGTTGTGGCGTATCATCGTGATACTCCTCCGATATTAGAGTGTCTTGCAGGTAGTTAAGTCCCTTTCTAATTGAATATTTATATTTTGATTAAATATAGTTGAAAATTGATGATTTCGGTCGGAAATTTGCCTAAAAATTTAATTAAGTTTATAAATATGTTGCTGTTAGGAATCAATAATTTTTGATGATAACATAAACATTTTTGTAACATGTCTTACTTAGAATCTTTATCAAATTTCAGTTGTAATTGTTACATTTCTTGTCTTTGGGAATTATCAACGGATGGGTAGAATAGGATGGCTAATTGTAAATATCCAATGCCATGTAATTTTATCTAAGTGAAGGATATTCAACTGATGAGATGTAACTGTTCAACTGATAAAGACTGGATGATGCTTCAACTGATGAAAATCAAGCATTCAACTGAAGACAAAGTGTTCAACGGATAATGCTGAGGAATTCAACTGATGAGACTGGAACAGCATTCAACTGATGGAGTTTGTAATTCATTCAACTGATGAGCCAGGCATTCAACTGATAAAGTCAATAGCAGTTGAAAGCAACCAGAACCTTCAACTGATGAAGCAAAGAGCAGTTGAAAGTGACTAGAGCTTAAGTCTGACAAATCACATGGATCGAATTACACTAAAATAGACATGGAAGCCTAATTAGGAAAATAAAGAAGAAGCAGAAACATACTTATCTCATGTAGTGCAATCTGGATCAAATCAAGATGATGGTCAAAGATGAAGACATCTCAGAAAGCATGCATAAGACAAAGTTGTGCAGCATTGTTTTTAGATTAGAGTGCATTTTGTAATCTAGCTAAAAGCTTTGTAAAACTTGGAGTATATAACCAAGTTAGTAGCATCAGTTGAACTTGTTCAAATTACTTGAGAGAAAAATCTGAGAGTTAGAACTTGTTTTGAGTGATGAACCAGCAGCTGTGCGAATTGTAAAACAATCCACAGATTCTTCTATATAAAATCTCACGGGTGGATCATTCAATCCACCCGTATTTTTAATACTTGGTGTTTTTCTGTTTATTGTGTTCTTAGTGTATTGTTCTTGAATCTTTTAAATTTGTAAAAGATTGTATTCAACCCCCCCCTTCTACAATCTTTCTCATAGTTGGTGTAAAATAACAATTGGTATCAGAGCCAGGTTCCCAACAAACAGGGAAAAAGATCAACACTGCTAGAGAAAGATGGGAAAGAAGGATGCTGGAGTGAAGATTCCTGTTCTTGACAAAGACAACTATTTTCACTGGAAAGTGAGAATGCATCTGCATCTGTTGTCCATTGATGAAAGCTATGTGAACTGTATTGAAAAAGGACCTCATGTCCCCATGAAGGTCTGCACAAGTATGGGAGCTGATGGTGAAGACATGGTAGGTAAGATGATTCCAAAAACCTATCCATGAATATTCTCAAGAAGATACTGAAGAAGTGCACAAGGACAAGAAAACCATGAATCTTCTGTTCAATGGTTTGGATCAAGAAATGATTGATAGTGTTATTAGCTGCACAAGTGCCAAAGAAGTTTGGGACACCATCAGGACCATCTGTGAAGGGAATGAGCAAGTGAGAGAGAACAAGATGCAGCTTCTGATTCAACAATATGAGTCATTCCATTTCAAGGCTGGTGAAAGTTTGAGTGATACATTTAACAGATTTCAAAAACTGTTAAATGGTCTAAAGCTCTTTGGAAGAGTATATCAAGTTAAGGATTCAAACTTGAAATTCTTAAGAGCTCTTCCTAAAGAATGGAAGCCCATGACAGTCTCTCTCAGAAATACACAAGAGTTTAAAGACTATACTCTAGAGAGACTGTATGGAACCTTAAAAACTTATGAGCTTGAAATGGAGCAAGATGAAGAAATTGAGAAAAGCCAAAAGAAAGGGCATTCATCTGTGGCTCTAGTTGCATCTCTGGAGGATACTGTCAAGGACAAGGGAAAGTCTCAAGTTGAAGAAACTGAGAAGTTGGTCAAAGAGGAGAGCTCAGAGTCAAGCAAAGGAAGAAGAAAGGAGAAAGAAGTAGCTGATTCTGGTGAAGAAAGTGATGGAATTGATGAACATCTAGCCTTCCTGTCAAGAAGATTCTCCAAACTGAAATTCAAAAAGAATTTTAACTCTGCAAAATCTTTTAAAGGCAATCCCAAGTCCGATAGAAGCATGGTAGACAGATCAAAATTCAAGTGCTTCAACTGTGGGAATGCAGGTCACTTTGCAAATGAGTGCAGAAAGCCTAAAGTTGAGAAAAAGTCAAGTGAAAACATTGACTACAAAAAGAAATATTATGAACTTCTCAAACAAAAGGAAAGAGCATTCATCACAAAGGATGATTGGGCAGCTGGAGATGATTCTGATGAAGAGGAGGAGTTTGTCAATCTAGCTCTAATGGCCAACTCCACAGATCAAGAAGAAAACACTGGAAGCAGTAGTCAGGTATTCACTACAAACTTAGTTGAGTTAACTAAAGATGAATGCAATGCTACAATTAATGAAATGTCTACAGAATTATATCATTTGCATGTTTCTTTAAAATCTCTTACTAAGGAAAATAGTAGAATTAAGGAAGCTAACACCTTTCTAAGTGATAGAAACAGTGCCTTAGAAGCTCAATTTATTGAGTTTGAGAAGCTGAAAATTGAGTGTCAGACAGCCAAGGATGATCTCTTGGTTGTTCTGAAAAGAGAAGAGATCATAAGAAAGCAGCTTGATAAGGAACAAGAGATTATTGCCAAATGGAAATCTGGTAGGGATGTTTCCACCAATATCATCAACATGCAAGGTAGAGAGACCTTTGTAGAGAATGAGTGGAAGAGGAATAAGAAAGTGCTTGAGATATCTGGGAACAGTTCAGGTGATGAGAATACTGATGATGATCATCAGTTGAAGAACAAAGTCTCAACTGATGAGAGTCATCAGTTGAACAAAAACTCATCAGTTGACAAGAATGTTCTCAAGAAGCTTAACAAGAAATATGGTCCTGTTAATAAGAATTTTGTTAAAGGTGAGAATAGTTCTTCTGAGACCAGTGATAGTGTTAATAACACTCTTCATTCCAGTAACAAGAACAAGAAGAAGTTGGATACTAGTGAGCATAAATCTGAGGAGACTAAAAAGAAGAAAGGAAATAGAAATGGCAAAATAGGAGTTAACAAGCACACCAATTACACTCCCAATGCTAGTGCTCTTAGGAAAACCTGCAGTAAGTGTGGTAGTGTAAATCATTTATCTGCTAATTGTAAAACTGTGGTTGCTCCTAATTTATCCTTGCCTATTCCTATGACATCTGTTCCTCACATGAATTTATCTGCTATGAATATGATGCCTGGTTTATTGTCTCACAATCCTTATTCTCAGCCTAACATGCCATATATGTTCAATCCTTATTTCAATGCCTTTAACATGCCTCAATTTCATTCAAACTTGCATGGAATGAACAATTTATGCATTTCTCAAAGGCCTGTGTTTGAAAACAGAGTTGATGTTCCAATTTCTCAACCAAAACCAAAGATTGAACCATTTCAATCCAAGGAAAAGGTTGAGAAAGTGGAAAAGGCTGCTAAGACTAACAAATCTGGACCCAAAGCAATTTGGGTACCAAAATCAACTTGATCTGTTTGTAAAATGTGTGCAGGGAAACCACAAGAAGAATTTGTGGTACTTGGATAGTGGATGCTCCAGGCACATGACTGGTGATTCCTCCCTGCTCACAAAGTTTGTGGAGAAAGCTGGCCCTAGCATTACCTTTGGAGATGACAGCAAAGGATATACTATGGGATATGGCTTGATTGCAAAAGAGAATGTCATCATTGATGAAGTTGCATTGGTGTCTGGTCTTAAGCACAACTTGCTTAGCATCAGTCAGCTCTGTGACAAAGGTTACAAAGTCAATTTCACTCCTGCAGCCTGTGTTGTCACCAAAGGAGATGACAACAATGTGGTTCTGATTGGACAAAGAAAAGGAAATGTGTATGTAGCTGACTTCAATTCTGTCAAGTCTGAATCTATCACTTGCCTTCTCAGCAAAGCAAGCTCAGATGACAGTTGGCTATGGCATAAGAGATTGTCACATCTAAATTTCAAAACCTTGAATGAGTTAGTAAAGAAGGACTTGGTAAGAGGTCTACCAAAGCTGGAATTCTCAAAAGATGGACTTTGTGGAGCCTGTCAGCTAGGAAAGCAAAAGAGAAGCTCTTTCAAAAGCAAGACTCTTTCATCAATTGTGAAGCCCCTTCAGCTCTTGCATATGGATTTATTTGGACCAGTCAACATAATGTCCATTTCAAAGAAGAAATATTGCTTAGTGATTGTTGATGATTTTTCAAAATTTACTCGGACTTTCTTCCTACATTCTAAGGATGAAGCTGGGAAAATCATCATCAATCATATCAAGGCATTAAACAACAATCCAGATGTCAAAGTTGGAAGGATAAGAAGTGACAATGGAACAGAATTCAAGAACTCTGTGATGAAAGAATTTTGTGAAGAAGAGGGAATTATTCATGAGTTCTCTGCACCAAGAACTCCACAACAAAATGGTGTTGTTGAAAGGAAGAATAGAACTCTTATTGAGGCTGCAAGAACCATGATTAATGAAGCTCAACTTCCAACCTATTTTTGGGCTGAAGCTGTGAACACTGCTTGTTTCACTCAAAACATCTCACTAATTACCAAACCTCATAATCTAACTCCCTTTCAACTCTTCAAAGGAAAGAAGCCAACAATTAGCTTTCTTCATGTATTTGGATGCAAGTGTTATGTTCTAAGAAATCAAGGTGAAAATCTTGGAAAATTTGAGGCCAAGGCAGATGAAGCTATTTTTGTTGGATACTCTGATGGAAAATCATTTAGAGTATATAATCTGAGAACCAACATTGTTATGGAATCAATCCATGTAGTTTTTGATGATAAGAAGATTCAAGGATTCTCAGATGAAGGATTTCATGATAATCTCAGATTTGAGAATGAAGGTGAAGGTGATCTGTATGACAGTGATGATGATGATGACATTATTCAAAATGTTGGAATTAATCCTGGAATTAATATTCCAACTGATGACTCTCTGGTGCAAGAAACAACTGCTATTGGAAACTCAACTGAAGCATCAGTTGAAACTACATTGGAAGGATCAGTTGAAACACCTCAAGGATCATCAGTTGAAAGAATGTCTCAAAGTTTCAATCAGTCTAGAAATAATGAGATGTCAAATTTAGGGGGAGCTTTCCAACATGGAAACCTGAACTTCAATAATGAAGCCACATCATCAAGACAATCACTTCCACCACAAAGAAAGTGGACAAGGGATCATCCTTTTGAGCTAATTATTGGAGATGCAAATGCATCTGTACAAACAAGAAGAGCAACTCAAGATGAGTGTCTGTATAGTGCATTCCTTTCACAGGATGAACCTAAAGTCATAGAAGATGCTCTCAAAGATGCTGATTGGGTTCTTGCTATGCAAGAAGAATTAAATCAATTTGAGAGAAACAATGTATGGAAGCTGGTACCCAAACCTAAAAACAGAACAATTGTAGGAACAAGGTGGGTATTCAGAAACAAGGTGGATGAGAATGGAGTTGTCACCAGAAACAAGGCAAGGCTTGTTGCTAAAGGATACTCTCAATCTGAAGGAATTGATTTTGATGAGACCTTTGCACCAGTTGCAAGACTGGAAGCAATAAGAATCTTCCTGGCCTATGCTGCTCATGCAAACTTTAAAGTTTATCAAATGGATGTCAAGAGTGCTTTTCTAAATGGTGAACTGGAAGAGGAGGTTTATGTCAGTCAGCCTCCTGGTTTTGAAGATCCAGAATTTCCAGAGTATGTTTACTTTTTATTAAAAGCTCTCTATGGACTAAAGCAAGCACCTAGGGCATGGTATGACACTCTGTCTCAATTCTTGTTAGATAATCATTTTTCCAGAGGAACTGTGGATAAAACACTATTTTACAGAAATGTAAATGGTGCCTTTATTCTGGTTCAAATTTATGTAGATGATATAATCTTTGGTTCTACAGATGAGAAACTTTGCAAGAAGTTTGCTAATCTAATGAAAAGTCAGTATGAGATGAGCATGATGGGAGAGCTCACCTACTTTATTGGTTTACAAGTTAAACAAGTAAAGGAAGGTATATTCATAAATCAAACTAAGTACATTTATGATCTACTTAAAAAGTTTGATTTATTGGATTGCAAAGAAGCTAAGACTCCCATGCCAACAGCCACTAAATTAGAATTAAGTCCTAATGAGAAATCTGTGGACATCTCTAATTATAGAGGCATGGTTGGTTCTCTTTTATATTTGACAGCTAGTAGACCAGATATTATGTTTTCTACATGTCTCTGTGCTAGATTTCAATCTGATCCTAAAGAATCACATCTTATTGCTATAAAAAGAATATTCAGATATCTTAAGGGAACACCAAATCTTGGTATTTGGTACCCTAAAGACTCTGGATTTGATCTAATTGGATATTCAGATGCTGATTTTGCAGGATGCAAAATTGATAGAAAAAGTACAACAGGCACCTGTCAATTTCTTGGTGACAGATTGATTTCTTGGTTTAGCAAAAAGCAAAATTCTGTATCAACCTCTACAGCTGAGGCTGAGTACATTGCAGCTGGAAGCTGTTGTGCACAATTATTGTGGATGAGAAATCAATTACTTGATTATGGATTAAATCTCTCAAAAATCCCAATATTTTGTGACAACACCAGTGCTATTGCTATAACTGAAAATCCAGTACAACACTCAAGAACCAAGCACATTGACATCAAATACCACTTCATAAGAGAACATGTGATGGCTGGTACTGTTGAAATGCATTTTGTTCCAAGTGAAGAACAGATTGCAGATATTTTCACAAAGCCTCTTGATGAATCCACATTCACAAGGTTGGTAAGTAAATTAGGTATGTTAAATTTCTCCTAATTTAGAGTGAATTTTTCTGTAATTTGGCAGCCAGAATTTGATTAATTTTGATTTATAAAAATTGAATTAATTATAATTCTGGATGAAGTCTATAATATTTCAACTGATGAACTAGTGAAATTGTTTCAACTGATGCTTGAAACAATATCCTCTTGCGTTGTTTTTCATTCAACTGATGACACCAGTTGAAGACGCCTTCAACTGATCTTCATCAGTTGAATAGGAAGTTTAAAGAGGCGCTTATTTCATCCGTTGAAAGTATTATCAGATCTGAGCCGTTGAAATTTCTTTTGTCTCTCACCTACTTTATACACACGATCGTGTGTGTAATTTTTGTAGAGATAAATAAGAGTAATTTCTTCTCAACGGTAATTTCTCAGCCAATCACA
The DNA here is from genome assembly GCF_001625215.2 of Daucus carota subsp. sativus. Lineage (NCBI taxonomy): Eukaryota > Viridiplantae > Streptophyta > Magnoliopsida > Apiales > Apiaceae > Daucus > Daucus carota. The sequence continues at coordinate 5,257,850 of NC_030384.2, read as the reverse complement.
GCAATTTTCTGAGAAAGTATTTAAGTGTTTTAATTTATTTTCATTTCTTTTCATCCCACTCTTTCGAATTCTTCAAGTTCTCTTCTCTCTCTGTGCAAAAGCAAACTCTAATTTTTCCTCAAGCTTTCTCTGTAACTACAATGGCACCAATGAAGAAGTATACTGCACCAAGTGGGTTTATTTATGAGAAGAACAACTTCGCGTCATTTGTGGATATCAAGGCTGTGGAGGAGAAGGAGTATCACAGGATGATGGAGTTCATCAAGTCAAGCCAGCTCTCTTATGCTATGCTTGAAGCTCCTACCATCTACCATGAAATAGTGGAGGAGATGTGGACCTCTGCAGAGTTTAATAGTGAGCATGAAACTCTAACTTTCTCTGTCAATAATAAAATTCATTCTGTCAATGCTGATGTTATGAAAGCATGCTTTAAGATTCCTGAAGATACTGTTTTATCTTTGCCTAGTGATAATCAGTTGGTTAATTTACTTTATGCCATGAATTATATTTTGCCAACTGATGCCTTAGGTAAAATAGAAAGAAGGGGTCTTAGGAGAGAATGGAGTTATTTATGTGATGCTTTTATTAAGGCATTTTCTGGTAAGATTAGTAATTTCAATGCTCTCACTTCCCAGATTTTACAAATGCTTTACATGTACCTGACTAATGAATATTTCAACTTTGGTGGTTTGATGATCCAAGAAATTGGGGAGAAACTAGGTGATAAAATTGGTAGACCTAGGAATATTTATTATGTCAGATTTCTCATGATGCTAGCTAATCATCTCAACAAAAAGCTAGTTATTACTAACAAGGAAGCCAAGCTTCCCAGTTTTGTGCAGGAAAAGAGAGTCTTTAAAGACCTCTTTAGGATGAATTTATATCCCTCCTTGGAGGTGGTGTACCTGCCAACAATGGAGGCTGGAAAGCACAAAGAGGTACATGGCTTTCCTACTACTCTTTCTCAACCCTCACCTTCTTTGCTTTCTGCCATCAGGGCTGTTGAAGAGGCCCATCAACAGTCCACACAAGTGGCAAAACCTTCTAAAAACAAGTCTTCTAAACCAACCTCAGATGCCTCCCAAAAGACATCTGTTGTAAAATCCAAGAAACTCAAATCTGAGGGGAGTGTGATTGGAGGTTGTGAGGGGGAGGGAAAGGGTGAACATAAAAGAAGCCCTAAGAATAAGGATGGAGAGATGTGTGTTAACCAGCCAAGCCACTCTGCAGTCTCCCAAAAGACTGTAGATGTTAATATGGAATTAAACTCATCCCTAGCAGCATCCTCCCAAAAGGATGTTGCTATTGAAAATAGTCCTCAACCAGGGACACAGTTAAAAAGGGGGAGGGACACCACTTCTTCACCAGTAAAAGCTTATGGGAGAAAGAAGTTAAGAAGTGAAAAACTGAAGCACTCTGCACACACACAGGCATCCATTCTGGATTTTATGCCTTTAACTTCTCAAAGTCAGATTGATGTGACTCCAATAAATGTGGAGTCACAGCCCCCTTCTTCATCTCAACCAATCACCCATATTTATGATCTTACCATCTCTACTACTCAAACACAATCCCCAACCTCTTCTGTGGATGTGGAATTAATTCACACCACACTTGTAAATTCTCCATCTTTGGATTTCACGGAGAAGCCCCCATCTGAGATTGATCATCATCATTTTGATGATTTGTTGGATCTTTCTCTTCCATTTCCTTCTTCTGTGACAGTGTGTTCTGTGGATCTTCCTTTAAAATCAATCACCACAGACTCAACTGTCGCAGCCTCTAAACCTATTTCTTCATTTTCTTCAACTGATCTCCCTCATCAGTTGACAAGTGTTTGTCCTTCAACTGATCTGCTTAACAGCTCTCATCAGTTGAATGCCTCCTCTACTCATGTTTCAACTGATGTCTCTCATCAGTTGACAACTGCTGCTACTTCAATTAATTTACCTCTTTCTACAGCAGTTGATCACATGGTAGCACAAACACTTCTAGGATTGAGTGGAGTGAGCTATGGAGTGGAGAGGCAGCCTAGTGAGCTGGCAAAAGGAGAGGGTGTGGAGAGTCTGGCATTTTCTTCTAGCCAGGAAAAAGGAGAGGATAAGAGTGACCCTTTAGTAAGGGTAAGTGAGGGAGAGGTGAGTGGTGTGGTGAGCCAAGGGGAGCCCTTGATGCAAGAACAGAGAGAAATTGAGAGAAATGCAGGTGTCAATGAAGGGTTTAGTGAACAAGAGTTTCAAGCTGAATACAGATCCATATTGGATGGTGTTTCACTAGACCCTGAGACTTTTACTCATGGGATGTCCTCCATTCAAGACTTTGCCAGATTGGACAATCAAGCAGCTCAGAGGCACCTCAATCTGATTCACACTACATCTTCAATGCTTAGAGCAAAGGAGGCATTTACAGCTCTGCCTGCCAATGCTGGAGATGATTTTCATTATGATGATAGTGATGAAGACCTCAATGATGCTCTTGAGGAATCCCTTGTTGAACAACCTACAACTTCTCTACCTTCATGGCTCTCCATGCAGTCTGCCAATGCAACTGTTGTTAGCATGGAGCTGGAAAGGCAAGCCTCCACCATTCTTCAATCACAACCTGGAAGTTCATCCTCTTCTCCAGTCATCTCTGCCACCATTGCCAGTCAAGCACTAGACAGTCTCAAGCTTCACAAGTTTCAATCTCTCCATTTTCAGCATGAGATAGAGCATCTCAATTCTCTTATTGCCTCTGTTAAGACTGATCTGACCAAGCAAATTGATGAAAAGCTTCCAGCTCAGGTCAAATCAGCTCTTTCTGCATCTGAGCAAAAACAACTACAATTGGAGAAGCAAGTGGAAGCTCTGGAAGGAAATGTCTACACCTTAAACTCTAGAATGGATGAGATGTTGCAGCATCAAAGAATTCAGACTGGACTGCTTCAACATCTTCTTCTTGCCTCTGGTGTTTCACTTCCCAGTTCATCCCCTACACTTGCTGCTAACAAAAAGGGGGAGAAAGAATTACCAACTCCTGCAGAATTGATCAGTCAAATTCCTCCCCCTTTCCACACTGAAAGGGAAAAGCAGAAGATTGCAAGGATGAAAGAATTGGACTCCATTGCAAAGAGAGTGGCTCAACTGGGCAAGAAATCATCTACATCTTCTACAGCCACTACAGCTCAAATCTCTTTTCCAACCACAACCACAATTCTCAGGGTAATTACACCTGAGATTGTTATTCCCTCCAAGACAGAAAAGGGTGAGCCATCATTTCTGAATGAGTTCAAGCCAATTCTGTTTCCAAACAATTGTGGTTACTCCAGGCCTGGAAAAGACTCAAGCTCAATCTACTTTCCACTAGCCAGGCCTGACAAAAATGAATACAAGCTTTTGGGCCAAGAAATCAAAAGTTATAAAGATTGTGCAGATGTGGCCTTAAAGGCTCATTTTGCCATCATCTACAGAGAAGGCCAGAAGTTGTTTATTGGAACTGGCCATCCTCATTACTCATTTGCAAAAGCTGAAGAGGTGGCCAGAGAATGTGAAAAAGAGGAGTTTGAATCCCAACTCTCTTTGAACCAAATAGAGGTGGATGAAAGGTATGCTATTGAGCTGGAAGAGGAGTTGGCAGCTGAGCTTTTAAATGAGAAAGGATTGCCTCTTGAATCTTCTCCAAAGAAAAAGAGAGTCAAATCTAAAACTAAGATGCCTGAGGCAGCCAAGAGAAGAGAAGAAGTGCCAGAAAAGCCTATCTCAAAGCCTTCTTCTCCAATCAAGGATACCACAGTAGTACATCCAGATGTCAACTTCCATGATGAGCCAATAATGCCAAAGGAGGAGCCAATTGACTTGGAAGATATTCCAATTCCAGCTTTTCTTGTCCAAGAATCTTCCAAGCCAAAGAAGAAAGTCAAGTCTGTGGCTAAGAGGATAGCTAACCCTCCTAAACCTCCAAAGGAACCTGAGAACCCTGATGACTATCTCATCATTGCTAACATTGAAGAAATTTCTGAGTTGGATCTGGAGCTGGATGATCTTCAAGAAGTAAGAGGAATAGAAGCAACTTCAAAGTTACCTGAAAGATTGGTATTCTCTTACAAAAACAAGGGTGATGTCATCTGGCCTCTTCACAGAGTTCTGAATTCTGAGGGATTCAGTTCTCTAACAAAAATATATGGATCTATGAAGAGGACTGGAGGATTTACACCACCTGCAAAGCAAATGGTACTAAAGAGAATCCTTGAGATCAGGAAGGAATGGAACTCAGATGCTAGTCTACAAAGAAGGCTGAAAATTCCCTACACTGGAAAGAAAATTCATCATGAACCTACTCCAGTCATGGAATTTAGGGACAATCAAGGTGTTAGGAGATTTTTCAGACCTAAAGATCAACTCAAGGTTGCTAGCTTGAATACTCTGAAGACTCTCCAATCCAAGCTCAGCAGACAAGACAGTGATGAAGAATGGTTCTACAGGATCTTTCAGAAACAGATCAATATTCTTGAAGAAAAACTTAAGTCCAGAAGAAGAAGATCTTCTAGGAACAAGTAACTGCTCAGTCTAGAGGAGCATAATCATCTGTAATCTTTTCTAACTCTAGTATTTAAATTCTGCATTTTATTTTATTAATGTTTTGTTATCATCAAGTGTAGAATTTATGTCTGCATCTTCTCCAGTCATAAATTGGGGGAGATTGTTAGGAATCAATAATTTTTGATGATAACATAAACATTTTGTAACATGTCTTACTTAGAATCTTTATCAAATTTCAGTTGTAATTGTTACATTTCTTGTCTTTGGGAATTATCAACGGATGGGTAGAATAGGATGGCTAATTGTAAATATCCAATGCCATGTAATTTTATCTAAGTGAAGGATATTCAACTGATGAGATGTAACTGTTCAACTGATAAAGACTGGATGATGCTTCAACTGATGAAAATCAAGCATTCAACTGAAGACAAAGTGTTCAACGGATAATGCTGAGGAATTCAACTGATGAGACTGGAACAACATTCAACTGATGGAGTTTGTAATTCATTCAACTGATGAGCCAGGCATTCAACTGATAAAGTCAATAGCAGTTGAAAGCAACCAGAACCTTCAACTGATGAAGCAAAGAGCAGTTGAAAGTGACTAGAGCTTAAGTCTGACAAATCACATGGATCGAATTACACTAAAATAGACATGGAAGCCTAATTAGGAAAATAAAGAAGAAGCAGAAACATACTTATCTCATGCAGTGCAATCTGGATCAAATCAAGATGATGGTCAAAGATGAAGACATCTCAGAAAGCATGCATAAGACAAAGTTGTGCAGCATTGTTTTTAGATTAGAGTGCATTTTGTAATCTAGCTAAAAGCTTTGTAAAACTTGGAGTATATAACCAAGTTAGTAGCATCAGTTGAACTTGTTCAAATTACTTGAGAGAAAAATCTGAGAGTTAGAACTTGTTTTGAGTGATGAACCAGCAGCTGTGCGAATTGTAAAACAATCCACAGATTCTTCTATATAAAATCTCACGGGTGGATCATTCAATCCACCCGTATTTTTAATACTTGGTGTTTTTCTGTTTATTGTGTTCTTAGTGTATTGTTCTTGAATCTTTTAAATTTGTAAAAGATTGTATTCAACCCCCCCCCTTCTACAATCTTTCTCATAGTTGGTGTAAAATAACAATTGGTATCAGAGCCAGGTTCCCAACAAACAGGGAAAAAGATCAACACTGCTAGAGAAAGATGGGAAAGAAGGATGCTGGAGTGAAGATTCCTGTTCTTGACAAAGACAACTATTTTCACTGGAAAGTGAGAATGCATCTGCATCTGTTGTCCATTGATGAAAGCTATGTGAACTGTATTGAAAAAGGACCTCATGTCCCCATGAAGGTCTGCACAAGTATGGGAGCTGATGGTGAAGACATGGTAGGTAAGATGATTCCAAAAACCTATCCATGAATATTCTCAAGAAGATACTGAAGAAGTGCACAAGGACAAGAAAACCATGAATCTTCTGTTCAATGGTTTGGATCAAGAAATGATTGATAGTGTTATTAGCTGCACAAGTGCCAAAGAAGTTTGGGACACCATCAGGACCATCTGTGAAGGGAATGAGCAAGTGAGAGAGAACAAGATGCAGCTTCTGATTCAACAATATGAGTCATTCCATTTCAAGGCTGGTGAAAGTTTGAGTGATACATTTAACAGATTTCAAAAACTGTTAAATGGTCTAAAGCTCTTTGGAAGAGTATATCAAGTTAAGGATTCAAACTTGAAATTCTTAAGAGCTCTTCCTAAAGAATGGAAGCCCATGACAGTCTCTCTCAGAAATACACAAGAGTTTAAAGACTATACTCTAGAGAGACTGTATGGAACCTTAAAAACTTATGAGCTTGAAATGGAGCAAGATGAAGAAATTGAGAAAAGCCAAAAGAAAGGGCATTCATCTGTGGCTCTAGTTGCATCTCTGGAGGATACTGTCAAGGACAAGGGAAAGTCTCAAGTTGAAGAAACTGAGAAGTTGGTCAAAGAGGAGAGCTCAGAGTCAAGCAAAGGAAGAAGAAAGGAGAAAGAAGTAGCTGATTCTGGTGAAGAAAGTGATGGAATTGATGAACATCTAGCCTTCCTGTCAAGAAGATTCTCCAAACTGAAATTCAAAAAGAATTTTAACTCTGCAAAATCTTTTAAAGGCAATCCCAAGTCCGATAGAAGCATGGTAGACAGATCAAAATTCAAGTGCTTCAACTGTGGGAATGCAGGTCACTTTGCAAATGAGTGCAGAAAGCCTAAAGTTGAGAAAAAGTCAAGTGAAAACATTGACTACAAAAAGAAATATTATGAACTTCTCAAACAAAAGGAAAGAGCATTCATCACAAAGGATGATTGGGCAGCTGGAGATGATTCTGATGAAGAGGAGGAGTTTGTCAATCTAGCTCTAATGGCCAACTCCACAGATCAAGAAGAAAACACTGGAAGCAGTAGTCAGGTATTCACTACAAACTTAGTTGAGTTAACTAAAGATGAATGCAATGCTACAATTAATGAAATGTCTACAGAATTATATCATTTGCATGTTTCTTTAAAATCTCTTACTAAGGAAAATAGTAGAATTAAGGAAGCTAACACCTTTCTAAGTGATAGAAACAGTGCCTTAGAAGCTCAATTTATTGAGTTTGAGAAGCTGAAAATTGAGTGTCAGACAGCCAAGGATGATCTCTTGGTTGTTCTGAAAAGAGAAGAGATCATAAGAAAGCAGCTTGATAAGGAACAAGAGATTATTGCCAAATGGAAATCTGGTAGGGATGTTTCCACCAATATCATCAACATGCAAGGTAGAGAGACCTTTGTAGAGAATGAGTGGAAGAGGAATAAGAAAGTGCTTGAGATATCTGGGAACAGTTCAGGTGATGAGAATACTGATGATGATCATCAGTTGAAGAACAAAGTCTCAACTGATGAGAGTCATCAGTTGAACAAAAACTCATCAGTTGACAAGAATGTTCTCAAGAAGCTTAACAAGAAATATGGTCCTGTTAATAAGAATTTTGTTAAAGGTGAGAATAGTTCTTCTGAGACCAGTGATAGTGTTAATAACACTCTTCATTCCAGTAACAAGAACAAGAAGAAGTTGGATACTAGTGAGCATAAATCTGAGGAGACTAAAAAGAAGAAAGGAAATAGAAATGGCAAAATAGGAGTTAACAAGCACACCAATTACACTCCCAATGCTAGTGCTCTTAGGAAAACCTGCAGTAAGTGTGGTAGTGTAAATCATTTATCTGCTAATTGTAAAACTGTGGTTGCTCCTAATTTATCCTTGCCTATTCCTATGACATCTGTTCCTCACATGAATTTATCTGCTATGAATATGATGCCTGGTTTATTGTCTCACAATCCTTATTCTCAGCCTAACATGCCATATATGTTCAATCCTTATTTCAATGCCTTTAACATGCCTCAATTTCATTCAAACTTGCATGGAATGAACAATTTATGCATGTCTCAAAGGCCTGTGTTTGAAAACAGAGTTGATGTTCCAATTTCTCAACCAAAACCAAAGATTGAACCATTTCAATCCAAGGAAAAGGTTGAGAAAGTGGAAAAGGCTGCTAAGACTAACAAATCTGGACCCAAAGCAATTTGGGTACCAAAATCAACTTGATCTGTTTGTAAAATGTGTGCAGGGAAACCACAAGAAGAATTTGTGGTACTTGGATAGTGGATGCTCCAGGCACATGACTGGTGATTCCTCCCTGCTCACAAAGTTTGTGGAGAAAGCTGGCCCTAGCATTACCTTTGGAGATGACAGCAAAGGATATACTATGGGATATGGCTTGATTGCAAAAGAGAATGTCATCATTGATGAAGTTGCATTGGTGTCTGGTCTTAAGCACAACTTGCTTAGCATCAGTCAGCTCTGTGACAAAGGTTACAAAGTCAATTTCACTCCTGCAGCCTGTGTTGTCACCAAAGGAGATGACAACAATGTGGTTCTGATTGGACAAAGAAAAGGAAATGTGTATGTAGCTGACTTCAATTCTGTCAAGTCTGAATCTATCACTTGCCTTCTCAGCAAAGCAAGCTCAGATGACAGTTGGCTATGGCATAAGAGATTGTCACATCTAAATTTCAAACCTTGAATGAGTTAGTAAAGAAGGACTTGGTAAGAGGTCTACCAAAGCTGGAATTCTCAAAGATGGACTTTGTGGAGCCTGTCAGCTAGGAAAGCAAAAGAGAAGCTCTTTCAAAAGCAAGACTCTTTCATCAATTGTGAAGCCCCTTCAGCTCTTGCATATGGATTTATTTGGACCAGTCAACATAATGTCCATTTCAAAGAAGAAATATTGCTTAGTGATTGTTGATGATTTTTCAAAATTTACTTGGACTTTCTTCCTACATTCTAAGGATGAAGCTGGGAAAATCATCATCAATCATATCAAGGCATTAAACAACAATCCAGATGTCAAAGTTGGAAGGATAAGAAGTGACAATGGAACAGAATTCAAGAACTCTGTGATGAAAGAATTTTGTGAAGAAGAGGGAATTATCATGAGTTCTCTGCACCAAGAACTCCACAACAAAATGGTGTTGTTGAAAGGAAGAATAGAACTCTTATTGAGGCTGCAAGAACCATGATTAATGAAGCTCAACTTCCAACCTATTTTTGGGCTGAAGCTGGAACACTGCTTGTTTCACTCAAAACATCTCACTAATTACCAAACCTCATAATCTAACTCCCTTTCAACTCTTCAAAGGAAAGAAGCCACAATTAGCTTCTTTCATGTATTTGGATGCAAGTGTTATTTCTAAGAAATCAAGGTGAAAATCTTGGAAAATTTGAGGGCCAAGGCAAGATGAAGCTATTTTGTTGGATACTTTGATGGAAATCATTTAGAGTATATAATCTGAGAACCAACATTGGTATGGAATCAATCCAGTGTAGGTTTTGAGGATAAGAAGATTCAAGGAGTCTCAGATGAAGGATGTCATGATAATCTCAGATTGAGAAGGAAGGTGAAGGTGATCTGTATGGACCGTGGATGCTGCTGAGACATGCTTCAACTGTTGAATTAATCCTGGACTTAATATTCCAACTGATGACTCTCTGGTGCAAGAAACAACTGCAATTGGAAACTCAACTGAAGCATCAGTTGAAACTACATTGGAGGGATCAGTTGAAAACACCTCAAGGATCATCAGTTGAAAGAATGTCTCAAAGTTTCAATCAGTCTAGAAATAATGAGATGTCAAATTTAGGGGGAGCTTTCCAACATGGAAACCTGAACTTCAATAATGAAGCCACATCATCAAGACAATCACTTCCACCACAAAGAAAGTGGACAAGGGATCACCCTTTGAGCTAATTATTGGAGATGCAAATGCATCTGTACAAACAAGAAGAGCAACTCAAGATGAGTGTTTGTACAGTGCATTCCTTTCACAGGATGAACCTAAAGTCATAGAAGATGCTCTCAAAGATGCTGATTGGGTTCTTGCTATGCAAGAAGAATTAAATCAATTTGAGAGAAACAATGTATGGAAGCTGGTACCCAAACCTAAAAACAGAACTATTGTAGGAACAGGTGGGTATTCAGAAACAAGGTGGATGAGAATGGAGTTGTCACCAGAAACAAGGCAAGGCTTGTTGCTAAAGGATATTCTCAATCTGATAGGAATTGATTTTGATGAGACCTTTGCACCAGTTTGCAGACTGGAAGCAATAAGAATCTCCTGGCCTATGCTGTTGCCATGCCAACTTTTAAGTTTATCAATCAAATGGATGTCCAAGAAGTGCTTTTCTAAAATGTGTGCACTGAAAAGAAAGAGGAGTTTATGTCAGTCAGCCTGCCTGGTTTTGAGTCCAGAATTTCCAGAGTAGTTTACTTTTATTTTAAAAGCTATCTATGGAACTAAAGCAAGACACTCGGGCATGGTATGAACTCTGTCTCATTCTTGTTAGAATATCAATTGTTCACGAGGAACTGTGGAAAACCACTATTTTACAGAATGTAAAATGGTGGCCTTTATTTCTGGTTCAAATTTATGTAATGATATAATCTTTGGTTCTACAGATGAGAACTGCAAGAAGTTTGCTACTCTATGAAAGCAGTATGAGTGCAGCAATGATGGGAGCAGCTCACCTACTTTATTGGTTACAAGTTAAACAAGTAAAGGACAGGTAATTTCATAAATCAAACTAGTACATTTATGATCTACTTAAGAAAGTTTGATTTATTGGATTGCAAAGAAGCTAAGACTCCCATGCAACAGGCCACTAAATTAGAATACAGTCCCTAATGAGAAATCTTGGACATCTCTAATTAAGAGCCATGGTTGGTCTCTTTTTATATTGACAGCTATAACCAGATATTATGTTTTCTCATGTCTCTGTGCTAGATTTCAAATCTGATCCTAAAGATATTCACCCTCTTATGCTATAAAAAGAATATTGCAGATCATCTTAAGGGAACACCAAATCTTTGGTATTTGGTACCCAAAGACTCTGGGATTTGATCTAATGGGATATTCAAGATGCGTTTGCCAGGATGCAAAATTGATAGAAAAGTACACAGGCACCTGTCAATTCTTGTGACAGATTGATTTCTTGGTTTAGCAAAAAGCAAATTCGTATCAACCTCTACAGCATGAGGCTGAGTACAATTGCAGCTGGAAGCTGTTGGCACAATTATGTGTGGATGTAAATCAATTACTTGATTATGATTAAATCTCTCAAACAATCCCAATATGTTTGTGAACAACACCAAGTGCCTATTGTCTAGAACTGAAAATCACAGTAACAACACTCAAGAACCAAGCACATTGCATCAATACCCCACTCATAAGAGAACATGTGATGGCTGGATACTGTTGAATATGCATTTTGTTGTCCAAGTGAAGACAGATTGCAGATATTTTCACCAAAGCCTCTTGATGAATCCACATTCACAAGGTTGGTAAGTACATGAGGTATGTTATCCTTTCCTCCTAATTTTTTAACGTGATTTTCTGTCATTTTGGCAGCCACGAATGATTATATCTTATTTGATTTCAATCCTGATCAGTTAATTACTGGCTGACTGTCTTATTTTCCCTGTGCCTATGAAATTGTTTCACTTATGCTTAGCACACTACTCCTCTTGCGTTGTTTTTATCATTCCCTGACTGCCACGTTGATGACCGCCTCACTGATCTTCATCAGTTGAATAGGAAGTTTAAAGAGGCGCTTTATTTCATCCGTGAAGTCTATCAGATCGGAGCCGTTGACAATTTCTTTGTGTCTCTCACCTACTTTATCACACGACGTGTGGTAATTTTGTAGAGTAAATAAGTCATTTCTTCTCACGGTAATTTCTCAGCCAATCACAGCAATTTCTGAGAAGTATTTAGTGTTTTAATGTTATTTGTCATTTTTCATCCCACTCTTTCGAATTTCAGTTCTCTTCTCTCTCTGTGCAAAAGCAAACTCTATAATTTTTCCTCAAGCTTTCTCTGTAACTACAATGGCACCAATGAAGAAGTATACTGCACCAAGTGGGTTATTTATAGAGAGACACTTCGCGTCATTTGTGATATCAAGGCTGTGGAGAGAAGGAGTACAGCAGGCATGATGGAGTTCACGTCAGTCAAGCCACAGCTCTCTTATGCGATGCTTGAAGCTCCTACCAGCTACCATGAAATGTGGAGGAGATGTGGACCTCTGCAGAGTTTAATAGTGAGCATGAAACTCTAACTTTCTCGTCCCAATAAATAAAAATCATTCTTTCATGCTGATGTTATGAACGCATGCTTTAAGATTCCTGAAGATGATGTTGTTATCTTTGCCTAGTGATAATCAGTTGGTTAATTTACTTTATGCCCGCGATTATATTGTTGCCAACTGATGCCTTAGGTAAAATCATAGAAAGGGGGCTTCGTCGCGAGAATGGAGTTATTTCTGTGATGCTTTTATTAAGGCGATTTTTCTGGTGATTAGTAATTTTCAAATGCTCTCACTTCCCAGAGTTTACAAATGCGTTACATGCGACCGACTAATGAACTATTTTCAACTTTGAGATGGTTGATGATCCAAGAAATTGGGGCGAGAAACTAGTGATAAAATTGGTAGACCTAGAGGAATATTTATTTGTCCATTTCTCATGATGCTGCTAATCATCTCAACAAAAGCTAGCTAGTGTATTACTAACAGAGGACCAAGATTCCAAGTTTTGTGACAGAAAAGAGGAGCTTCTAAAGACCTCTTTAGCGTGAATTTATATCCCTCCTTGGAGGTGGTGTACATGCAAACAATGGAGGCTGGAAAGCACAAAGAGGGTACATGGCTTTCCTCTACTCTTTCTCAAACCTCCCTTTCTTTGCTTTCTGCCATCAGGGCTGTTGACGAGGCCCATCAACAGTCCACACAAGTGGCAAAACCTTCTAAAAACAAGGCTCTAACCAACACTCTTAGATGCCTCCCCCAAAAGACATCTGTTGTAAAATCCAAGAAACTCAAATCCATGAGGGGATGTGATTGGATGTTTTGAAGGGGCGGGAAAGGCGTGAACATAAAGAAGCCCTAAGAATAAGGATGGAGCAGATGTGTGTTAACCAGCACAGCCCACTCTGGGCAGTCTCCCCAACAGACTGAGAATTTAATATGGAAGTTAAACTCATCCCTAGCAGCATCTCTCCCAAAAGGATGTTGCTATTGCAAAATAGCTCAACCAGGGGACACAGTTAAAAAAGTGGGAGGGACACCACTTCTTCCACCAGTAAAAGCTTATGGAGAAAGAAGTTAAGATGTGAAAAACTGAAGCCTCTGCAACACACAGGCTCCATTCTGGATTTCTACCTTTAATTCTCAAAGTCAGATGAGTGACTCCAATAAATGTGGAGTCACAAGCCCCCTTTCTTCATCTTCAACCAATCACCCATATTTATGATCTACCATCTGCTACTACTCAAACCACATCCCCAACCTCTTCCGTGATTGGAATTACAATTCACACCACACTTGTAAATTCTACATCTTGGATGTCACGGAGAAGCCCACCATCTGAGAGTGATCCATCATCATTTTGATGATTTGTTGGATTCTTTCTCTTCCATTTCTTTCTTCTGTGGACAGTGTGTTCTGTGGATCTTCTTTAAAACACATCACCACAGACTCAACTGTCGCAGCCTCTAAACTATTTCTTCATTTTCTTCATTGCATCTCCCTATCAGTGACAAGTGTTTGTCCTTCAACTGATCTCGTAACAGCTCTCATCAGTTGAATGCCTCCTCTACTCATGTTTCAACGGTGTCTCTCATCATGTCTGACAACTGTGCTACTTCAATTAATTTACCTCTTTCTACAGCAGTGAATCACATGGTAGCACCAAACACTATCTAGGATTGAGTGGAGGAGCTATGGAGTGGAGAGGCAGCTAGTGAGCTGGCAAACAGGAGAGGGTTGGGAGAGTCTGCATTTTCTTCTAGCCAGGAAAAAGGAGAGGATAAGAGTGTACCCTTTAGTAAGGGTAAGTGAGGGAAGAGGTGATTGGTGTGTGGTGAGCCAAGGGTGGAGCCTTGAACCTTGATGCAGAACAGAGAGAAATTGAGGAGAAATCCAGGTGTCATGAGGGTTTAGTGAACAAGAGTTTCAAGTGAATACAGATCCATATTGGATCGTGTTTCACTCGACCCTGAGACTTTACTCATGGGATGTCCTCCATTTTCATAGGACTTTGCCAGATTGGACAATCAGCAGCTCAGTAGGAACTCCATCTGATTCCCAAACTACATCTTCAATGCTTAGAGCAAAGGAGCATTTACAGCTCTGCCTGCCAATGCGGAGATGAATTTTCATTATGTGATCAGTGATGAAGACCTCCAAATAAGATTGCTCTATGAGGAATCCCTTGTTGAAGAACCTACAACTTCCTACCTCATGGCTTCTCCATGCAGTCTGCCAATGCAATGTTGTTAGCAATGGAGCCTGGAAAGGAAGCCTCCACCATTCTTCAATCAAACCTGGAGTTCCTACCTCTTTCCATCATCTCGCCACCATATGCCAGTCACAAGACCTAGATCTCCAGCTTCACACGATTTCAATCTCTCCATTTTCAGCATGGATAGAGACACTCTCAATTCTCATCTATTGCCTCTGTAAGACTGATCTGACACGCAATTGATGAAAAAGCCTTCCAGCTCAGGTCAATCAGCTCTTTTCTCTGCATGGGCAAAAAACAACTACAATTGAGACAGAACAAGTGGAAGCTCTGGAGGAAATGTCGTACACCTTAGAACTCTAGAATGGATGAGATGTTGCCAGCCATCAAGAAGTCAGACGGACTGCTTCAACAGCTCTTCTTGCCTCTGGTGTTTCACTTCCCCAGTTCACTCCCCTACACTGCTGCTAACAAAAAGGGGGAGAGAAAGAATTACCAACTCCTGCAGAATTGATCAGTTCAAATTCCTCCCCTTTCCACACTGAAAGGAGAAAAGCAGAAGATTGCAAGGATGAAAGATGACTCCATTGCCAAAGAGAGGGGCTCAACTGGGCAAGAAATCACTCACATCTTCTAACAGCCACTGACAGCTTCAAATCTCTTTCCAACCACAACCACAATTTCTCAGGGTAATTACACCATGAGTTGTTTCCCTCCAAGACGGAAAAGTGGTGAGCCCGCATTTCTGAATGAGTTCAAGCCAATTCGTTTCCAAACTGTGTGGTTACTCCAGGCCTGGAAAAGACTCAAGCTCAATCTACCTTCCCCTAGCCAGGCTGACAAAATGAAATGACAAGCTTTGGGCCAAGAAGAAAATCAAATGTTTATAACAGATTGTGCAGATGTGGCCTTAAAGGCTCATTTTGCCATCATCACAGGAGAAGGCCGAAGTTGTTTCATTGGAACTGGCCTCCTCATTACTCATTTGCAAATCTGAAGAGAGTGGCCAGAGAATGTGAAAAAAGGAGTGTTTGAATCCCACTCTCTTTGAACCCAATAGAGGTGGATGAAAGGTATGCTATTGAGCTGGAGAGGAGTTGGCAGCTGAGCTTTAAATGAGAACGGATTGCCTCTTGAATCTTTCTCCAAAGAAAAAGAGAGTCAAACTCTAAAAACTAAGAGCTCTGAAGCAGCCAAGAGAGAGAGAAGTGCCAAGTAAAAGCCTCAGTCTCAAAGCCTTCTTCTCAATCAAGGCTTCCCACAGTATAGTGACATACCAGATGTCAACTTCCCATGATGAGCAATAATGCCAAGGAGCGAGCCAATTGACTTGGGACAGATATTCCATTCCAGCTTTTCTGTCCAAGAATGCTTCCAAGCCAAAGGAAAGCAAGTCTGGGCTTCAGAGGATAGATAACAACTCGCCTAAACCTCAAGAACCTGAGAACACGCTGATGACTTATCGACATCATGCTAAACATTGAAGAATTTCTGAGTTGGATCTGGAGCTGGATGGATCTGTCAAGAAGTAGTAGAGAATTAGAAAGCACGCAACAGTTACCTGAAAGATTGGTATCTCTTACAAAACAAGGGTGATGTCATCTGCCTATTTCACAGAGTTCTTGTTCGAGGGATTCGTATCTTCTAAAAAAATATATGGCATCTTGAAGAGGACTGGAGGTTTCACACCACCTCAAAAGCAAATGGTAATAAAGCAGAATCCTTGAGCATCTGGAAGGAATGGAAACTCAGATGCTATCTACAAAGAAGGCTGAAATTCCCTAACGGAAAGAAAAATTCCCATGAACCTCCCAGCAGGACATTTAGGGACAATCAAGTGGTTAAGGAGATTTTTCAGACCTAAAGATCAACTCAAGGTTGCTATCTTGAATACTCTGAAGACTCTCCAACCAAAGCCAGCAGGACACAGACAGTGATGAAGAATGGTTTCTACAGGATCTTTCAGAAACAAGATCAATATTCTGAAGACAAAACTTAAGTCCAGAAGAGAAGATCTTTCTAGGAACAAAAGTAACCTGCTCAGTCTAGAGGAGCATAATCATCTGTAATCTTTTCTAAACTCTAGTATATTTAAATTCTGCCTTTTATTTTTATGTTTTTGTTATCATCCAAGTGTAGAATTTCATGTCTGCATCTTCTCCAGTCATTAAATGTGGGGAGGATTGTAGGAATCAATAATTTTTGAGATAACATGAAACATTTTGTACATTGTCTTACTTAGAATCTTTATCAAATTTCAGTTGTTTACCATTGTTACATTTCTTGTTTTTGGGAATTATCAACAGGTATGGTTTAGAATAGAGGAGCTAATTGTAAATATCTCAATGCCAATGTAATTTTATCAAGTGAAGGATATTCAACTGATGAGATGTAATTGTTCAACTGATAAAACGGATGTGCTTCAACTGATGAAAATCAAAGCATTCAACTGAAGACAAAGTGTTCAAGGATTAAGCTGAGGAATTCAACTGATGATGACTGGCACAACACATTCAACTGATGGAGTTGTAATTCATGTCAACTGATGAGCCAGGCATTCACACTGATTAAAGTCAATAGCAGTTGAAAGCAACAGAACCTAGTCAACTGATGAGCAAAGAGCGTTTGAAAGTGTGACTAGAGCTTAAGTCTGACAATCACCATGATCGAATTTACGAATACCACTGAAAATAGACATGGAAGCCTAAGGGGAAAATAAAGAAGAAGCAAGAAACAACTTATCTCTGCAGTGCAATCTGGATCAAATCAAATGATGGTCAAAAGATGGAAGACATTCTCGAAAGATGGCACTAAGACAGTGTGCGCATTGTTGTAGATTATGATGCATTTTGGTAATCTAGCTAAAGCTTTTAAAATTGGAGTAATATAACCAAGTTAGTAGCATCATTGAACGGTTTCAATTCTTGAGAGAAAATATGCGAGAGTTAAGCGACCTTGTTTTATGATGAACCACAGCCGCGTGGCGAATGTAAACACATCCACAGATTCTTCTAGATAAAATCTCACAGGGTGGATCATTCAATCCACCCGTTGATTTTTAATGACTTGGTGTTTTTCTGTTTATTGTGTCTTAGTTAGTATTGTTCTGTAATCTTTTAAATTTGAAAGATTGTATTCAACCAACCCCTTCTACAATCTTTCTCAGTGTGTAAAATACACTATGGGTATCAGAGACCACAGTTCCCAACAACAGGAAAAAGATAAACTGCTAGAGAAAGATGGAAAGACGGATGCTGGGAGTGAAGATCCTGTTCTTGACAAGGGGGACACTATTTTTCACTGAAAGTGAGAATGCATCTGCATTGTAGTCCATTGATGAACAGCTATGTGAACTTATTGAAAAAGGACTCATGTCCCCATGAAGGCATGGCACAAGTATGGAGCTGATGAGTGAAGACATGGAGGTAAGATGATCCAAAAAACCTATCCATGAATATTCTCAAGACAGATACTGAAGAAGTGCAACCAAGGACAAGAAACCATGAATCTTCTGTTCAATGTTTGGATCAAGAATGATTGATAGTGTTATTCGCTGCACAAGTGCCAAAGGAAGTTTGGGACACCATCAGGAACCTCGTGAATGGAATGAGCAAGTAGAGAGAACAAGATGGCGCTTCTGAATTCACAATAATGAGTGATTCCATTTCAAGGTCGGTTGTGAAGTTGGAGTGATACATTTAACTAGATTTCAAAAACTGTTAAATGGTCTAACGCTCTTGGAAGAGTATACAAGTTAGAGATTAAACTTGAAATTCTTAAGGCTCTTCCTAAAGAATGGAAAGGCCCATGACAGTCTCTCTCAGAATACACAAGAGTTTAATAAATACTCTAGAGAGACTGTATGGACCTACCTTAAAAACTTTATGAGCTTGAAATGGACAGCAGAGAGGGAAATTGAGAAAGCCAAAACGAAAGGGCATTCATCTGTGTCCTGTTGCATCTCTGGGGATACTGTCAAGGACAAGGGAAAGTCTCAGTTGAACAGAACTGAGAAGTTGAGTCAAAGAGGAAGAGCTCAGAGTCAAGCAAAGGAAAAGAAAGGGAGAAAGAAAGTAGCTGATTCCGGTGAAGAAAAGTGATGGATTGATGAAACATCTCCTAGCCTTCTGTACAGAAGATCTCCAAACTGAAATTCAACAAGAAATTTTAACTCTGCAAAATCTTTTTAAGGCAATCCCACAGTCCGATAGAAAAGCAGGTTAGACAGATCAAAATCAAGTGCTCAACTGTGGGAATGAGGTCCACTTGCAAATGAGTGCAGAAAGCCTAAAGTTGAGAAAAAAGTCAATGGAATGAAAACATTGACTACAAAAAGAAATTTATGAACTTTCCAAACAAAGGAAAGGACATTCATCACAAGGATGATTTTTTGGGCAGCTGGAGATGATTCGATGAAGAGGAGGAGTTTTGGCATCTAGCTCTATATGGCCACTCCACAGATCAAGAGAGAAAACACTGGAAAGCAGTAGTCATGGTATTCACTACAAACTTAGTTGAGTTAACTAAAGATGAATGCAATGTACAATTAATGAAATGTCTAACAGAAATATCATTTGCATGTTTCTTTAAAAATCTCTGTACTAGGAAAATAGTTAGAATTTAGAGAAGTAAACACCTTTCTAAGTGAATAGAGAACGTGCCTTAGAAGCTCAATTTATGAGTTTGAGAAGCTGAAAATTGAGGTCAGACGCCAGTGATGATATCTCTTGTTGTTCTAAAAGAAAGAGATCTAAGAAAGACTTATAAGGAACAGAGATATTGGCCAAAATGGAAATCTGGCTAGGATGATGTTTCCACCAATATCATCAACATGCAGTAAGAGACATTTGTAAGAATGAGTGGAGAGGAATAAGAAAGTGCTTGAGAATATCTGGGAACAGTTCAGGTGATGAGAATACTGATATGTCATCATGAAAGAACAAAGCCTCACTGATGAGAGTCATCAAAAAGTTTTTGACAAAAAACTCATCAGTTGAACAGAATGTTCTCTAGCAAGCTTAAACAAGAATATGGTCCCTGTAATAAGACTAGTTTGTTAAATGAGTGAGAATAGTTCTTCTGAGCCAGTGATAGTGTTAATACATCTGGCAATTCCGTAGTAACAAGAACAAGAAGAAGTTGATTACTCAGTGAGCATAAATCCGAGGAATAAAAAGAAGAAAGAAAATAGAAATGGAACAAAATGGAGTTAACAACACACCAATTGACACTCCCAATGCTAGTGCTCTTAGACAAACCTGCATAAGTGTGGTGTGTAAATCCTTTATCTGCTAATTGTAAATGTGTTGCCTCCTAATTTATCCTTGCCTATTACCTGATGACAATCTGTTCCTCACATGTTTATCTGTATAGAATATGATGCCTGGTTTTATTGTCTCCAACAATCCGTTCTCAGCCTAACATCCATATGATGTTCACTCCTATTCAATGCCTTTAACATGCCTCACATTTCATTCAAAACTGCATGGACACATGAACACTTTAGCATGTCTCAAAGGCCTGGTTTGAAAACAGAGTTGAATGTTCCAATTCTACAACCAAAACCAACAGATTGAACCTTTCAACAGGAAAAGGTTGAGAAAGTGGAAAAGGCTGCTAAGACTACAATCTGGACCCAAGCAATTTGGGGTACCAAAATCCTTGTTGTTGTTAAAATGTGTGCAGGGAACACAAGAAGAATTTGTGGTACTTGGATGTAGTCTGCTCCAGGCACATGACGGTGATTCCCCCTGCTCAAAGTTTGTGGAGAAAGCTTTGGCCCCTAGCATTACCGTTGGAGATGACACAACAAAGGATCATACTATGGGATAGGCTTGTATTGCAAAAGCGAATGTCATCATTGATGAAGTTGGCTTTGGTGTCTGGTCTAAGCACAACTGCTTAGCATCGTCAGCTCTGTGACAAAGGTAGCAAAGTAATTTCACTCCTCAGCCTGTGTGTCACAAAGGAGATGACAAACAATGTGGTTTCTGATGGACAAGAACAGGAAATGTGTATGTAGCTGACTTCAAATTCGTCAAGTCTGAATCTGATCATCTGGCCGTCTCAGAAAGCACAGCTCAGGGGGGATGACAGTTGGCTTGGCAGAAGAAGCTATGTCAACATGCTAAATTTTCAAACCTTGAATGAGTTAGTAAAGAAGGACTTGTGAGAGGTCTACAAAGTGGAATTCTCAAAGATGATTGTTGTGGATGCTGTCAGCAGGAAAGCAAAACAGAGAGCTCTTTCAAACAAGACTCTTTCATCAATTGTGAAGCCCCTTCAGCTCTTGCATATGGATTTTATTTGGACCATCAACTAATAGGTCATTTCAAGAAGAAATATTGCTTAGTGATTGTTGATGATTTTCAAAATTTACTTGGACTTTCTTTCCTACATTCTAAGGTATGAAGCTCGGGAAAATCATATCATCATATCAAGGCCATTAAAAAACAATCCAGATGTCAAAGTTGGAAGGATAAGAAGTGAACAATGGAACGAGAATTCAGAAACTCTGTGATTGAAAGAAATTTGTAAGAAGAGGATGGGATTATCATGAGTTCTCTGCACCAAGCAAACTCCACCAAAATGTGTTGTTGAAAGGAAGATAGAACTCTTATTGAGGTGCAAGAACCAGATTAATGAAGCTCAACTTCCACACCTATTTTGGGCGTGAAGCTGTGAACACGTTGTTTTCACTCAAAACATCTCACTATTAACCAAACTCTCTATCTAACTCCCTTTCAACTCTTCAAAGGAAAGGAAGCCAACATTAGCTTCTTCAGTATTTAGGGATGCAAGTGTTATGTTCTAAGACCAAATCAAGGTGAAAATTTGAAAATTTGATGGCCAGGCAGAGATAAGCTATTTTTGTTGGATACTTTGAATGGAACTTCATTTAGAGGTTAATATCTGAGAACCAACATTGTATGGCAAATCCATGTAGGTTTTTGAGGATAAGAGATTCAGGAGGCTCAGATGAAGGATGGACATGACTACTCTCAGAGTTGAGATGGAAGGTGAGGTGATCTGTATGACAGTGGATGCTGCTGGACATTCACCACTGTTGGATAACTCCTGAAGTTATCTCAATCTTCACTCCTACTGGATGCAGAAACACCCACTGCTATGGAAACTCAACTGAAGCATCCAGTTGAAACTACATTGGACGGCAGTTGAAACACCTCAAGGATCATCAGTTGAAATGAAGTCTCAAAGTTTCAATCAGTCATAGAACTAATGAGAGTCAATTTAGGGGAGCTTTTCCAACAGGAAACCTGAAACTGCAATATGAACCACATATCAAGACAACTCACGTCCACCACAAAGAAAGTGACAAGGGATCCCTTTTGAGCTAATTATTGGGAGATGCAAATGCAATCTGTACACACAGAAGAGCAACTCACATGAGTGTCTGTATAGTGCAATTCCTTTCCACAGGAGAACCCTAAAGTCATAGAGATGCTCTCAAAGATGGCTGATTGGGGTCTTGCCATGCAAGAAGAATTAAATCAATTTGAGAGAACAATGTATGGAAGTGCGTACCCAAACCTAAAACAGAACATGTGTAGGAACCAAGGGTGGGTGATTCAGAAACAAGGTGGTGAGCAATGGAGTTGTCACCAGAAACAAGGCAAGGCTTTGTTGCTAAGGATACTCTCAATCTGGAAGGAATTTATTTTGATGAGACCTTCTGTGCACCAGTTGCAGACTGGAAGCAATAAGAATCTTCCTGGACCTATGCTGCTCATGCAAAACTTAAAAGTTTATCAAATGGATGTCAAGAGTTGATTTTCAAATGGTGAAATGAAGGAGGCGGGGTGGTTTAGCGTCAGTCAGGCCTCCTGTGGGGGGAAGAGTACGAGAGGGAAAGAGGAGGGGGACGGGTGAGGAGTAAAAGTAGAGAGAGGTGAAGCAAATGGGCAAGAACAAGAGGCAGGGGCGGAAAAGAGGGAGAAAGACGGGCGGCTGTAGAGAAGAAGGTGGGAAGAGGAAAGGGGGAGGAAAAGAAAGCAGGGGTATAAGGGAAAGTGTGAAAGGGGGGGAAGGGAGGAGGGGGGGGGGAAATGGAT